>NW_027641417.1:97500-145154 GCF_949987615.1 Pollachius pollachius
ATATTGTGTGTGTGTGTGTGTGTGTGTGGTAGTGCCAATGCATACAAACAGGCATGGTTGTACGTTAACTAACACACACATACAATTGCAAAAGGTATCCATGCATATGCATGAACTGAAGCATATGCACACACACACACACACACACACACACACACACACACACACACACACACACACACACACACAGGTAGACACGTTGGATGGGGGGTTTAACAAAAACACAGAGACTTTGAGGAGACTGCTCTTAGGCAGCACCCTCCTACTTTAAGAAAAACACATCTATCAGTGAGGGGGGCCGGGGTAGAGGAGTGGGTGGGGGAGACATGGGGGGGAGATCCTGTCAAGTCTCCTCACCCCAAGGTAAGGAAAATCCTCTTTAAATGTATGGGGAGCTGGGGCGCACGCACACGCATACACACACACACACACACACACACACACACAAGCAGAAGCATTCATGGCTCAGTCCGCTATAGTATACACTTCGCTACCACGTTAACAGGGCTAATGAACAGTGTTTTTTATACACCCAAGCTGGGAAGAAAAAAAACAAAAAGTAGGAAAAAGACCAGAAGAAGAAGGGGGACAAAAGAGAGAAAGGAGAGCAGCGGAGTGGTGAGTGGAGCAACATGGCCGCCGCGCATCAATTAACCCTGGGTGTCGTTGTTAGGGAGGAGAGATAACTCAGCTTCATCCAAAAGATTACCTACGCCGGGGGCAATACCACCTCTCCAACCCCACCCCCCTTTCTCCTTCAACCCGGCCTCCGATACATACACACACACCAACGTAACAATACACAGCCTTGAATTTGGCGATGGCTAACTATAGATTTATAAAGTAGGCCAATCGTTAATAGAGAGGAAAAGTAGAGTGAGAGGCAGAGAGAGGGAGAGAGAGAGACAGAGAAAAAAGATACACAGTCCGGTTTGGTTTGGTTTTTATTTTCTTGACTGCACACAAACAAACAGAAACACTCATACACAAAGAGACACAGAAACACACTCCCTAAAGAAACAGTAGCTGTGATAAAAACACAGACACTGGGATGAGCTTTGAAGGACAGGAGGTTGGCTGAACCGCCTGAACAATGTGTTTTCAAGTCTGAATGCGGCAAAGAAGGGGATAATTATGATATTATGATTGCAGGCGCAACACCGGAGGAAGTTCACCCACGCTAACCGCAGTCAATGAACTAACAAAATAACCGCTTTATGTTCTGCTCATTGGCACGGCGTTCCTTAAGAACGCGTTTAGCTGGAAGCCATCACGCGGCCCTCGTAGGCGGGCGACCTTGGGACCACGAGCGGTGAGCTAACAGGAGCGAAGAGTCTCTCGCCATTGAGCACATCGCATATTAAGCTAATGTTTTTCCATAACTCTAAAATAATGCTGCACGCAGAAATGAAACACCAGCATTACGAGACCTCTATCTTGACTGCGTGGGGCTGCGAGGTGCGTTTGCGCGACTATTTCCCATGCGTGTGTGCGTAAGACATATCTCATCACGTTGGTGACAATATTCCATTTAAGGCTTTTATCCTATGCTAGTATCAAGGGCGACGGCAGTGGAGAGCATAACGGAGAGAGATAAGCTGTTTGGGGGGGACGGGATAGGGGGACGGGATAGGGGGTGCGGGAGGATTTCAGAGTGACACATTTAAAATGATTATGAGGTGTGAACAGTTCACGGTCAACATTGCAACACTTCCCCGGCAGACAAAGGAAATGGAATGCATATTGAAAAATAGAGCGGAGAAGATAGAGCTCCTGGAGGGCTGAGGAACCGCGACACGTGTGTGTTCGTCCCTACTGTCGTACATTCACGTTAACAGTGTCAGCATGAGAGTGCGTCTGTGTGTGTGTGTGTATCTGTTTATAAGTGAGGTGGCGGTGTGTGTGTGTGTATGTATCTTTGTGTGTATGTATATGTAGGTGTGTGTGTGTAGATATATATGTTGGTGTGTGTGTGTGTGTGTGTGTGTGTGTGTCTATGTGTGTGTGTCTTTGTGTCTGTGTGTGTCTGTCTGTGTGTGTGTAAGTGTATGTGTATGCGTGTCTTTGTGTCTGCATGCGTCTGTGTGTGTCTGTGTGTCTATGTGTGTGTCTATGTGTGTGTGTGTGTGTGTTCGGCGGGGGGGGGGGGGTCTGTCCAGTAGAGATAGGCTGACCCCCAGAGGAAGACAAATGGTGCCAGCAGGGGGTCCGGGGGGCTGACAGTTGGGCTTCACACGGTAATGGACGCTGACCTGCTGGGGTCAGCGCTGCCACGCACACTGGCAGGGTCCCATTCCTGAACGGGACCCCTGGACCCCCTAGCCCCACCAGGCCAACCTCCAGTAATCTGACACTGACCAAACAGAAGCGGGCACACACACACACACACACACACACACACACACACACACACACACACACACACGCACACACAAGATGAAGACATTCCATAGGATGGACCTACAAAGGGAGGGTGTGTGTGTGTGTGTGTGTGTGTGTGTGTGGATGTTAACGATTAATCGATGATAAATTATTCATCATTAGACATTCACGTGGAAATTAAGCTTAACAATCAAAATGATTCATTTTTGTTTCGAGGGTCCCTCCCAGCACAAGATGGATTTCTGACATTTAATGAATAGAGCGTGGGAAACAATACACAACAATACACTGTTTGAACGGGCCCCTGAATTAACCATCTAGACTAGACAGCAGAGAAGACTCTGTCGCCCGGTACAGTTGAATTGTTCCAACCCGACTTGGTGTGCCGATCAGGTTTACGTTAGAGTTTCAGACGTCAGGGCGTCTCAGTGGCTTATCCCACTGGTGTGCTAGTCACACAGGCATCATGCTTTGAAGCGACCCAGTTCGATTCCCACCGGTGGTCCTGTGGTATATGTCATCTCCGGTCTTCTTCAACGCACTTCCCTGTCTCCCTTCACTGTCCGGCCCAGAAAAATACAACTTTCAATTGTTGTTTTGTTGATATCTTATACGGTGAAATACTTCCAGAAATAGATTTTATTTTGCTTTAAACCATTTGCAAGTACGGCACTGGGTTTTCAGAGCAGGAGAAGAGAGACAGACACGGCAGCGGTAAGAGACAGCAGCAGAGGTAGCAGTCGCACAGTCATTAGCGCTAGCTGCCAGAATCCTGGAGGCTGTGGCATGGCCAGTCAAGGGACTCTCTGACTGTCTCTCTGTCTCCTTCTCAATCCATACCATCTGAGGGAAGAACCTAGAGGGAGAGAGAGATCAAGAGACTCTCTCCCCCTCTCTCTCTCTCTCTCTCTCTCTCTCAGAGAACAGAGGGTAGAGAGAGCAAGAGAGAATCCATCTCTTCGCCATTCCATCCATGGGGATTGAGAGAGAGAGAGAGAGAGAGAGAGAGAGAGAGAAACAGGAAAAGAGAGTAAGAAATATGTCAAAAGTGGAGAAAAGAGATATTAATGTGATGTTCAAATGACTATCCAACACACACACACACACACACACACACACACACACACACACATTGTTCGGAGCAGGAGGAGGTAGGACAACAGACTCCAAGGACACTGCCACCACTCCTACTTCCATCACCATAGCAACAACATAGTCAGCCATAATACAAAATGTAAACAGGTTGATTTGCTTGAGTGTTGACTTGAGTGCTGTCTCCCCAACCCTCGTGTGTATGTGCGTGTGTGGAATAAAATACATGTGCCAAATGCAATAATAATGGCATATACGGATCGAGGGTTAGAACTTGTATTTTTACCTTCTTACCTTCAAACTTTACTCACAGTGACACCATGATTTCACCATCTCAACGGCAGCCAGGTGGCTTCTACAGGTCTCATTAAGGCAACAGTGGGGGTAGATGTCAGATGGGTGATGATAATACCCACAATGCAATTGGGGGAAGATAACTTCTGAGGAAAGAAGAGCTGGGTTCTCTTAGCCAATTACAGCATGTCAAGAGCAAGTCAAGCATGTGTGTCGTACACATGAAAACAGCAACATATGTACGCACACACACACAAACGCGCGCACACACACACAAACACACAAACACACAGACACCCCCTGCAACTGGCAGTTCGACTTGATGAAGCGGGACTCACAGTCCCTCCGTGCCATTACAAAAGGAAACGCGTGACAGCAGAGTGCAGTTACTGGAATCTACGATTATTGGCCAACGCAACACTAACTGACACGGCAGTTCTTTGTGGAGGCCCGCAGGCAGCCAGCCCCAGCCGCCCAGGTGATGAGCATAGCACAACGCTACATTAGCCCACTGCTTAATATGGTGTCGTAGGAGGGAGAGATGTGTGGAAGATGGTAATCAGTGTGTACAGTCGAATAAGGATACGGAGGCTGCTATGAAGAAAAGGTTATTTACATTTTTCCGATGGTGGGACCCTAGCGAACGGTTAGTGCCGAATCGTGGTTGACTGTGATTGTCAATTCTCCACTGCTTATTCTATGCTCACTATCACTTACGGTCGTTATACTAACGGTCGCTAAACCTCATTCTGTTGTACCTTCAGCAGCCTAACAGCAAATTATAACTGCTTGTTTTTCTTCCAACTATCATAACTACTTCTCATTCCAGCCATTAATTATCAATTTCAATTCAATTGCTAAACATAGATACCCATCGTTATCTCCCACCTCGCTTCCACTTACTTTTCTCTATTTTTCAAGTTTCAAAAACCACTTAATATAATGAAGAAATATAGAGACTGTATATAGAGTGAGCGTTAAGTCATTTGCACACTTTTTTTTCCTGCGTAGAAAGGGTTTCATGTAGCTGTATGCATTTCATATGAATACATTGAACTGAGTATTCAATACTGATTTACCCTGCCACAGTTAAACTATACCCTGGATGTCTCTCTCTCGCTCTCTCTCTCCCTCTGGGCCAACACGTGTTTGGGTTTACCTCTGGCGGAGGCCTTCGGTCAGTGGGAGCTCAGGGCAGACTGTAGCCCTTTGTCTGTGGTGCCATTAATCAAGTGTCCTTTAACACAAACACAGAAAGCAGATGAGAGACAAAGAGGGATCCTGAAGGGGAGGGCGGAGGGTGTTGGGTAGGGGGGCTGACAGCAACTCACTTTGGGTGAGGGAGGAGGGGGAGGAGAGGTGGGATGGTTTAGGCCGGGGCGCTGAATCATTTCTGGAGTGCAGTGGGCTGAAATGTAAATGTTTTTCCTCTTATGTCTGCCTCTGTATTTAAAGCCTGGAGTTCGCCTATAAGCAGCGCTACCCACTGTCTGTTCCGCTGGAGTGTGGGGTGAATCTGAGCTTCATATGCGTTCGGATTCATCATGCCACGACACTGCCATGAAATTGGATCAGATTCAAACATTAAGGAAAGTAAACAGAGCAGAAAATGTATTTGCTCAAATTTCAGATTTGGGGTGAAAATTAAGCTAGAGCACAAGCATTGATGAATGATTGCGTTAGTAAATGATTGTGTAGAGTTTAGATCTTAGGCTGTATGAAGCTGCTTCGCTGTATTCAATTTATCCAAATATTCACTTCCAATGACAATAGGCCATCTTTAACATCACAACACGTAAATCAGCTGGCAATAGTTCTCTCTTGTCATCGTAATATCTCTTGCCATATTCTCCCTGGGAGAGAGAATAAGAGGATATGAACAAGAATAAACAAAATAACTTTATTTAAAAAAATACAATTTTATTTGGGGAAAGGGGCAGGCTACGTAAACACTAGTTAAATCCGTAGAAAGAAAGTAGTTTCGCAACACTGGCCCCTAAACCATAACTCTGTCCCTCCATGTCTGCTTCTGGTTGGTATACATTGTGCTAAATGCTATGCTAACACCTTAAGAAAGTGGCCCCCCAAGCAGGACATCTTGACGTCCACGGGTCCACGGGGGACCAGTGGCCCCCTGGAACCACTAGTTCTGACACCCACTGACCACATGGGGGTGGTCAGTGGGTGCTGGTGGGTGGGGATGAGCATGAGTCAACAACCAACAAAATGAACAACATTTTTGACGTGATTCCACAGGTTAAGCAGGCGGTGGCGTGTCTTGTTGACCGTGTGAGAGGGAGTGAGGGGAGGAACTTCTGATGTTGTTTGAGAATCACCGTCAGCTGGGTGTTAACACAGTTCACGCAAAATATGCAGGTGTTGATATTTCCCTGGAGTGATGCGTACCCACCGTCAGAAACATCTATCACAGAGAAGCCATTTCGTAAATACATTTGCGATTGCCGGTTCTAATTACTAAGGGGGCCCAGTGCGCACACACACACACACACACACACACACACACACACACAGACACTCACACACACTCACTCCTCTTACACAGCAAAGCAAGGATGGCCTGGATATAGTACGCACACAAAAACATGTATTCCTTTCAAACAGCTAGTCATGCCACAAACACACACACACACACACACACACACACACACACACACAGACACAGACACAAACACAAACACACACACACACACACACAAACCACAGGATGTGAATTAGCCCTCTGAGGGTCTTCGAGGGGAGGCGATCGATCGGCATTGAGTGAAGACAAGGAGCCCACGCGATCAATAGGCAGCCATTACAAAGATGTGGCCCTTGAGGACTGAGGACTGGATGTGTGTGTGTGTGTGTGTGTGCGTGTGTGGTGGGGGTAGGAGGGGGGTACTACAGAACAGATACCGCTGGAGAGAGCGCATCCACCCCCCCACCCCTTGACACAGTATGTCATGAAGGGTTTTCCTTCATGGAAGACACAGCTCTCATCTGTTGTGTTGCTCAACTTTCGGTCTGTGTTCTTTCAGGAATTCAGTCAGTGCGCGTGTGTCACCTTGGTGAAGAAGACCAGCTCACGTGGACGCACGAAGGACGTATCCACCTTCCTCCATACCGTCAACGATTTCTCTTCTCATCGCTAGTTTTATAAAGACCAACTTTCCAAACTCAGATCTTCCACCCTTTTCCATTATTCCAAGTGCGAGAAGTAGCTCGCCAAGTTCCACAAGCCACCCACCTATTGCGCTGAGGGCTGAAATGCATCATGGGAAAAGAAACGGCAGTGTCTGTAACGAATGGATGGGGCCGTTTCCCCCCCATGTAGGTATAGTACAGTGGGGATTCGGTAGTCTATGGATCATTGTTTCATCCCATAGTAGAACTGCATGGATCAGTGTCGTTATTCCCGTTATTAAGGCTTCAATGGCTTTGATTGGAAGGGAAACTGAAATGACCTGAATTCTGTCTCAGGATAACTCTTATGAGAACACTGTGCTCATAAAATTAATTTTTGTGTGTGTGATTTGAATGTCTATTCTACACACACACACACATAGACGCGCACACACACACACACACACACATACCTCCACACACCGTTTGAAAGTGCCAGGCCAGTGTCTCCCCAGAGGAATTAAACCAATGAAGCAGAATCCGAACTGGCCCTCATTCTCTCCCTCTCCTTCCTTTCCTCCCTCCCTCTCTCTCCCCTACTCCCTACCTCCCTCTCCATCTTGTCAGTCCATCTCCAATGGCACGGCCATTAGACGCAAGCTTCAGCCACAAGCTAGCTGAATAGAAAGATATAAAGGAGGAGGAAAAGTGCGGTGGTTGGATCACGTTGTGGGGAGCGGGCCTATAAAAAGTCAGTCGAATGCTTTTAGCAGAGCTTATGAAACTGGAGCAAGGTGCCAAGTAGCCCTGACCACTCCCCCACTCCCTGCCCCCAGAAAACCTCTTCTGTGGCTGATCAAAAGGAATGGGACACACACACAGGCACACACGTACAGTCATATGTATGTTCTACACCCACACCCACACACACATACATTAAACATAAACACTCACGTGCACACACAGCCCGTTACACACACACACAAATACACAATACAACACACGCACACACACCAACACGCAAACACACGCACGTGCACACACACTCACCACATGACTGGATCAGACTACACGATTTCAGCCCGATTTTGCCCCGATTCATTTGTCGCAGAAAAATTCGCGAGTCGCACACGATTTTGAAAAGTCGGCGACGAGATGAGGTCTTGTAATGTGACATGCTTGCGATCTGCGATTTTTTTCGTCTGCGATGTTCGAAAACGCCACGACGAAAGTTTGGCATGTCAGAAATTCGGGGGAATCGCATGACGTATCCATTGTTGACATGGAGGGAATCCCGTGAACAGCTGGAGCTCACGGGCAGTGTTTACTTACTAGTAAAGAACTAACTAGTAAAGTAAAGACTAGTAGAGATGCGCGGTTGGCGGTCATACTCGCGGACACCGTGGATAATCCACGGGTGGATTGCGTGAAAAAAAGGAATACTTGGAGGAATTGCGGGCGGGTCGCGGTTGAAATAAATAAATATATAATAAGAAGGTTAATATATTGACTAGACAAACGGCAAACTGACCAATTTGACATTATATTTTTCTATAATCTCCCTGCTTCCGAAATCTCTGCCCAGCGCTCGTCCGCTGGTTTTCCATAAGCATTCCACTGTGGATCATCCCTGCTGCGAATGCCCTCACACATTGTTGAAATCATATGCTGGATGCTTTATTCTTTCTATGTGGCTTTTAGTTAATGATCGGGCTATAATAAGACCACGTTGGCTATGTTCAATGACAACAGGGGACATTTGATAGTGGTTGGACATTTTAGCGAGCCGACAGGCTTTTGTCGGGACGCAACTCAAAATCGGGATGACATTTCAGCTCATCCGTGCATCGCTACAAACTAAACTTCACTGCACTACGCAGAGGACCGCCATCGTAATGCCTAGTATAGGAACTCGGGATCCATTGTTATTTACACTTTGTTGCTGCGTTGATGCTGCGTGTATCGTGAACGATACAAAGAAAACTTGCCTTTGTACTTTTGGCTTGAGCCATATTTTTGTTTGTGAGTGAAAATGATTAGTCAACTGCAACTATCACAGCTGATCACGCGCCTGTAATATAAACAGAGAGGCGTGGCGGGAGTCACGTAACCATGACAACAACTGCTTATCAAAATCATTTCAGTGTGAAAAGTGGAGGCAAAACATTCCAAAAACGATATGAAGACGATAGTGTGGACGGAGATCGTTTTCAATGCGAATGTGGGTTTTTATATTTACCCGGGTTAGTGTGGACAGGGCCTAAAGATCCTAGCGCATCGCACCCTTGAATCTTATAGTGTGGCCAGTCTTCCGACGAGACAAGGCCCGATTTCATGGCTCTGTGATCGCATAGTGTGACATGTTAAATCGTGGAGGAATATCTGAGAATCGTGTAGTCTGAACCAGCCAACACACACACACACACACACACACACACACAGATTGACTGGGCTGGGCCGTGGTCTGTGTTGCCTTGGAAGGCTGCAGTGGACTATTATGGGGTGGACCGCCCTCTTTGCAGTGGCCCCTCTGTTTGAGCAATCTGGGTTCTGTCTGGGTTTGGATTGGGACCAGAGTGGGCCACACAATACACTTCTGTGTTTAGAGAGACGTAGAGAGAGAGAGACGGAGAGAGAGAGAGAGTGAGAGAGAGAGAGAGAGAGAGAGAGAGAGAGAGCGAGAGAGAGAGAGAGAGAGAGAGAGAGAGAGATAATACTAGAAAGGGACCTGTCATATTCTGGTGTGTGAGTGAGCTGTGCACATTTGTGACATTTGTGCATTACAGGTGGTGTGTGTGTGTGTGTGCGTGCGTACATTAAAGTACGCACGCACACACACATCCTCATCAACATTGAATCTCTGTTCAGATCATCATGCGCCCCAGGACTCTGCTGCCTCAGCAGATAACTGCCATTTTGGGGCCTGCAGCAGCAGCAGGTTCCCTGCTACATGCACAATTTGACGGTTGGTGTTTCGAGACACACCTCCGAGGAGGGCTCGGCAACGCACACCATTGATACAACTACACTGCAAGAGACACTCTCTTCTCGGCCTGAGAGGAAAATGAGAGAGAGACAGAAATTCACAAAAATGTCTTAATAAAAATGTTGTGATGGCGATTTTGAGATGTTGGATCGTGCATCAATAAAGTATTATTCCATCTCATCCCTTTCTTGCGTCACGTTTATAACCTGTTTCGTCCCTGAGTCCCTCTACATGTGTCGCTCAGGTCTCCCCCTGCCTTTAAATTACAGAGAGAACACACGGTCCCCTTCCCTTTAATTGGTCCAGGGACCAGACCACCACCTGCCCCTTTAAGAGACATGCTGTTCCAAGCGCCTGTGTGCTGGGCTGGGGAGCGCTGTACACCGCATGTTCTGTATTATGTAGTGTGTGTGTGTGTGTGTGTGTGTGTGTGTGTGTGTGTGTGTGTGTGTGTGTGTGTGGAGATATGTGGGTATGTGGGTCTGTGCGTGTGTGCATGGAGGTGTGTGGGAATGTATGTCTGTGTGTGTGTGCGCATGGAGGTATGCGGGTATGTGTGTGTGTATGTGTTTTTGTGTGTGCGTTTATCTGAAAGAGTGTGTGTGTGTGTGTGTATACATGTGTAAGTGTGTGTGTGTGTGTGTGTGTGTGTGTGTATGTATATATGTCTAAGCGATGTGTGTTTGAGGGTACATGGGTAAGTATGTGTGAGGTGTGTGTGTGTGCGTGTGTGTGTGTGTGTGGTGTGTGTGTGTGTGTGTGTGTGTGTGTGTGTGTGTGTGTGAGGCCGGCGGTAGGGAGAGGGGTGGGTGGTGGTTCCCTACAACCCGGCCCACCAGAGTGGATTTGTTGATGCGTTGCCGCTGCCAAGTTCCTGTCAGGAGGCGCCCTGGAGAGGAAGAGCGGGCTGCTCCGCCAGCTACACCCTTGCTCCCCCCCGCCCCCCGTCTCCACGCCACGGACCAGCAATAACAAATACGCAAGCTATGTGGCCTGCTTTATAGAGCCATCGGCCCGCCCCCATCCAATCCAGTGGTGCACGTATTACCACGACCACACACACGACCACACGCGCACACACACGCTCACACAGACACATGCACATACACACACACGCACGTTCACACACACACACACGCATGCGCACGCACACGCACATGCTCACACACACAAACACACGTGCTCACACACACACAAACATACATGCACTTGCTCGCACACACACACACACAGACATGCTGACACACACAAGCTCACACATACATGCACATGCTCAAACACACACGCTCACACATAAATGCACATGCTCACACACAAACACACACACACACACACACACACACACACACACACACACATCCAATTTGTCCCATTAGGAAGTGCTCCAAAAACACACAAAAGTGAGGTCATAAGCAGCAGTCTTAATTTGTTGACCTAAACAGTTTAACACCCATTTGCTGAAAATACTAAAAAGTGGTACAAAGTCATTAAAGTAATGTTTTACAAGCGGCTCTCCGTTGTGCTGGGAACTCTATCTACACATTAAAGTGGTAAATGGTGAATGGTGTGCGTGTGTGCGTGTGTGTGTGTGTGTGTGAGATACAAACCCCAGATACATTGAGTGTCTTGGCATGGTAAACTTAATGTGTAATAATACAAGAGCCCAGCATAGGACACTTAACACTGATATCGATACGCCTGTGTAGAGCGACAATACATAAAAGACAAGAGGCTGTTGGGATTCAAACCAAAATCACTGCAAACAAACACGCCCTAAAACAGTATACTTACTTAGAAGAACAAGGCTCTAAACCAGTATAAAGGTTGTAACAAGCGCAGTAGCATTTAAACCCTGTCAATGCAGTCATCGCCGGCAAAATTCAACCTCAAGAATCAACTTCTTCTTTGAACTTCATTAGTATGTTTGAAGACTGAAAAAAGGGAACACTGATTTAGGAACAATCATTGATAGGGAAACTTATAATTATCTCCCTTGTTTGGACCTCATGAATGTATTGCTTGAAAAACCGCCCAAAATATTTGGCTGGGACAAAAGTTCCACCCAGAGGTGGGTGACAGCGTCATGACGAGCCATGGCCGGCCTTTGGACATGCAATCAAGCACGTTCATGTTTGTATCCACTCATCATCTACGCTAGCAGACCAAGCGATCGCCTCTGCAAACCCAGGCTGCTGTAATCCTGGCCAGGATCATGGAAATACTGGTGTAAAAAAAATATGCCAGTTGCAAAAATTGCTCAATTTTGTCTCATTTGTGTCATTTTCACTTTTCTAACATCCAACAGTGTACGGCCATTAGGGAGATTTCAACATGTTTTCACAAGCTCTGAGTAAAATACTGTTTGCAACAATCTTTAATAACACTTTTTGGACCATAAACCTTGGAAAGCCTTTTTTTCTTTTTACGTAACATTTATAAAAGGACCCTATTCATCTGCTCTAAAAACAAAGTTTGCCCATGAATTGTCTGGCCCACTCCAACACAACTTGACTTCCAACACAACTGCACTTTTCGTCACAAACCGCCGATTAATATTTAACAAGTACACTATGACAGATCAAAACCGGCCCGGCAAAAACTGCACTTCATGGTGTCTGATCTGGACCTTAGATCGGTCTTGACAATACAGCCCTTCCCAAAAATTCTCCCCAAACATGCTGGAGATTATGAGTACATTGCGTACTGCGTTGGTATCAGAGCACCGCTTAGACATGGCTGCTGATGTTGTGAGTCACCTGTCAGTCAGCCGGGGTCACTGAACAGAAGTGACGAGCGGGGAAAGGAAAGGGCGACTCAAGGTTAGAGCTGCTTGCCTACACAATAAGTAGAACAAACGTCAGCATTCGTACGTTAAGAAAAAAGGGTTAGCCTTTGGTATGCAAAAGATGAGCCCTGGCATGACTGCGTTACTCCACTGGATGCATTTGAATGTCTACGTATGTGTGTATGTGGTATGCGTGTTTGGAAGCCAAAGTGTGTTTTGGAATATGTGTACATGGTATGCATGACTAAAACAGTGTTGCACAATACAGACGGACAGAAAGACAAACAGAGGGACAGATAGATAGAGATAGAGATAGATAGATAGCGAGAGAGAGAGAGAGAGAGAGAGAGAGAGAGAGAGAGAGAGAGAGAGAGAGAGAGAGAGAGAGAGAGAGAGAGAGATAGAAATATAGAGAGGGACAGACGGGCAGCAAAAAAAGGAGAATGCTAGAAAGGGAACTGTCATATTCTGGAAATAGGGAGATAGAGAGATGTGCATGGCTGTGTGTGTGAGAGCGTGCTTGATTGCTGCACGGTCACGCCCGTCACCGTAAGCACTGCGGAAGACGAGGTCACACGAGGAAAGAGGAAGAGGAAGAGAAACAAAAACAGAGACAGAGACAGAGAGAGAGAGAGAGAGAGAGAGAGGGAGAGAGAGAGAGAGAGAGAGAGTGTGTGATTGTGTGTGTGTGTGTGTCTTGGGTGGAGGTATATGCAAGAGCCAAAACAGGAAGTCTTTGGTGCCAGGCATGCAGCAGGCTAGGGGCTACTCACGACGGGACAAACCCATTCTGCTGTTGAGGAATGGAACCTCTGACCCCTGCAGCAAGAACATCAAACCCAGCCCCCAGAGAGCATGATGGGAAAATGGTTCTGGACCCAATGACATGGAGATATTGAGACATATATAAAGTGCAATGAACTTGTTTGCATTGCAAAGATCACACAGCAATTAGGATATAACATAGGCCTATACTTCTGTAAAAATGACATATAATTATAACATTCGATGACACAAGATGACAGCTGCCATTCTCATTTAATCAGAGGTACATTTTGCACCGGCATTCATGCAATCGATGCACCACAATAAATATATAAATTAAATAAAGAACAGTGCCAAAGGCCTATATGCTATTGCAATAAGCTTTACATTGTGTATATCATACTGTCCATTACCAAGAGGACAACAAATCCATAAGAAAGCTTTAAAAAAAACGGAATCAATGGCCACAGGGAAAACCGTACAGTTATGTTTACCTCCCTGTTCCAGGGCTATCCCATAATTCTCGCGCTGAATAACACGTGTATCGATGCATTCGCTTTGGCTATGAAAGGCCTCTCCCACACAGCGAGAGCTTTGGCAGAGTCGTGCCAAGGTTTGACAATGGAGACGACATTCCGGCCGGACTGTCAAGCCGTCTACTATAGGAAGTGTTGAAAAGGGAAGCCTGGTGACGGCTTCCCTTGCGTCTCGGCTACCGTGCCTCTGTATGGGAAGAACAGATACTTCACTGAGGAACCCTCAACGGCATAGGGAAGAATGTCCTTTATGGAAGTCGACGCTCCGTCGGAAAACTACAACGGTTATTCGAAAAGAACTGTGAGCAAAAGCAACTACAATAAATAACGCAAAAATAAAATGCAGAACAAATTTGCTCAGCTAAAAAGGAAAAAGGGGGTACATTTGATAATAAAATAGAAAGTTTGTGCTGGTGAATAATTCCGTAAATAATGAAGATGAGAAATACGAAATGGCTCAGAATGAGTCGTTTTATGGGAATAACTGAACATTACATAATAAATGCTTTCTACATCCCTGAATTTTCCATAAGCCGAGGAAAGGTGTGCGAGAGAGTGAGAGACAGACATAGACACACAGAGAAAGAGAGAGGACGAGAAAGAGAGAATCACAGACAGAGAAGGAGAGAACGAGAGAGATACCGTCACAGACAGAGAGAGAGAGAGAAAAGAGAAAAAGACAGTCACAGACAGAGGAAGAGAGATAGGCAGAGAGAGAGAGAGACACTCAAAGACAGAGGAAGAGTGAAAGAGATTGTCACAGACAGAGAAACAGAGAGACAGCCGCAAACAGAGAGAGAGAGATAGAGAGAGATAGAGAGAGAGAGAAAGAGACAGAGACAGAGAGAGCGAGCGAAAGAAAAAGAGACAGGGACAGAGGGAGAGAGAGAGAGAGAGAGAGAGAAAGAGACAGAGAGAGAGCGCTACCCACTCACTGTGTGAATCATTAAAGGCATGTGTTCCACATCAGCAAGCCAGGGCTGATTCCCCAGCCCCATCGAAACTATCACACATCGCAGAAGTGCTTCTTCAAGAAAGAGGTGCAGCAGACCAAATATAACCTGAGAGAGAGACAGAGATTGAGAGAGAGAGACAGAGCGAGAGAGATTGAGAGATCCCAGCTATCCTTTGGCTAATAGGAGAGGGCATACCAGACGTCTTGCCATCCATATCCACTGATACACTGACACACACACACACACACACACACACACACACACACACACACACACACACACACGGTGGCGGGGAGTAATGGGTTACACTGGCTTGCAGCTTACTGGCAACTTGCTTACTTGGTCAATGGGCGGGGCTTGGAGAGGGTTGGACGGAATACCCACCACCCAAACTCCTGATTGGCAGATGGAAACAATTACAATAAAAATAAATAACACAGCCAACACTGACAAAACCAAGACGACCTCAAAGCCACAAAACGATTCCGCCGAGTTAATACGGACCAGGCTGCTGCCTCCCCCCCCGAGAGTCACTGCTTCAAGACCTCACCCCCACAATGTACTCCTGCCTGCCAAAGTGCCCTTGTTCAAGGCACCTGAAGCTCAACCAACACCCCGTGGATTTCTCACCATGAAGTCGTAACAGAGGTGGTATTCCTACAAAGGGCACACCATGAATGCGGGGTATTGTACGAGTATAAAGCACGGAGCACAGCCCCCTGTTTCTCCTTTATTAACCCAGCGGTCCGACCCTGCGCCATGCTTCCAGGAGTTGGCTCGCGTCAGACCCGCCCACTCCGTTGGCGTCAGCCAGTCGGGACGCGGGTACCCGCGGCGCCGATGAAACAACATCCAGGAATCGTCCAAGTTCTGACGCATCACAAAGCAGGAACATCGGTTCTTCGGAGAGAGAGCTTCACGGCAGTGTGAGTCAGACCTGGGCCGCGAGAGGTTTCCAAAAAAACACTTGAAAAGCCTCTCAAAAGGCACTCAGGGGTTTGCTTTTCAAATTGAAACACAAAGAAGCTAGGTACTAATGGCGCACTTGAGTGATGGATGTCTCAGGCCCGCGCGCACGCTAGGGCTGTGTGACACTGACGACGTGTAATGGGAGCATTAGGATGGAAGTAATGCTAAGCGGAGGCGTCATGAGTAATCGTTAGACGAGGGGAAAACTGTTTGGTGTGGCCCCGACTTCAGTCCATTCTCATCGTTCTGCATTTATAAGCTGTTCCCGTGCCTGCACATGCCACATGTACAGAGCGATGTTGTCAAAGACCATTGTAGAACTCCAAACGCCGTGCGGCTTGTTGAGGTAAAAGCACAGCATGTCCCAAGACATCCCAACGCAATCTAGTGTAAAATTTAACCTTGGCCATAAACTAAGCTATGTTAGCCTCATAGAATAATTGCCATCGTCAGATCATATTTTGGCCAAATTGTGATATATTACCTAACGCTACCCTCCCAAAGCTGCTGATTCACCGTGCCTCATTGGCTATATCTTAGCCAATCAGAGTGCTTTTTACATTACATAATCACTATCTGCCTAAGTCATCTATTTAATCACAAGATGAACCTTAAAAGATGAATAAGGTAATTATGCTATGAGGCTAAACGATTTGGCTAAGAATTTCCTTTTTATTACATCAGAGGTAGAAACTGTCACTTTAAACACAACGTCCGCAGCAGAAGTGCAGATAAGGGGTCCGGGAGGCTGAGCCACCGCTCCGCCCAGCCATGGCGGACCCCTGGTGGACAGCAGGGGGTGGTTCGGTTCCGGGGGAGGGCTATCTGCATGGACAGGGGCTGGCGCACACCAAGAGCTCCAGATTAGCCGGAGCTGTGACGGCCGCCACAAATGTGGGCTTACCCCAAAAACGTCAATCCTCCTCGGGCTCCTCCTCCACCTCTTCCTCCTCCCTGCCTTCGAGGAAATCCCGGTCCAAATCAACGGCCGCTCCTTAAATCTGAGGAGGAGGAGAGAGAGGGAGAGAGAGAGAGAGAGAGAGAGAGAGAGAGAGAAGGAGAAAGAAAGAGAGAAGGAGAGAGAGCAGAGGAGATGGAGGAAGGAGATATTCAAACGTCAGGCCTTGTTGTCCTTATCCTTATGTTTTGTAAGAGTGTGTTAGATGACACCCCCTTACTCTCTCCATCGCCTCAGCACTCTACCACCCTCTCTCTCTCTCCATCACCTCCCCTCAGCACCCTTCCAGCCTCTCTCTCTCTCTCCATCACCTCCCCTCAGCACCCTTCCAGCCTCTCTCTCTCTCTCTCTCTCTCTCTCTCTCTCACCACCATCCTCTGTCTCTCTTCTGTCTGAAATGCAACCCACACATCAGGATCACATCAGCAAGACCCACCAACACAGCAGCCTCCTTGAACAACCTCCACCTTCCACACTCGCCACCACCACCATCTCACCAACCACAACCCCCACCCTCACGTCACACAAAGCACCAAGTGAACCAGCATCATGTGCAGCGGCGTCAGATTGCGTGGGAGACTACCTAGGCCTCAACCAAGACACACAACTTCATTATCGCAATGTGAATCAGGAGGCAAAGGGAGGACATCCCCCTCAGCCTGACGCACACGCTCACAGGGGAGGTGGGGGGTAGGGGTTTAGCGTGAGCGGGAACAGAGGCGCCATCAGATCAAGTGAAGTTGAGGTGGCTTGTCAGCAGGACGTCCCGAGGCGTCCCGATCAATGACGGCCGTTTCTGGAACCGACGCGACGATACAGGCCTGAGCGCGTTTCTGGGAAGAATTGTGAGAAAGAGGGGAGGTGTGCGTGCGTCAGTGTGAGAGAAGTTCAGTACGCACGTGTTTGTGTGTGTCTGAGAGACAGGAAGCGACAGTGTGTGTGTGTGTGTGAGACAGGGAGCAACAGTGTGTGTGTGTGTGTGTGTGAGAGAGACAGGGAGCGACATTGTGTGTGTGTGTGCGTTAGAGAGACAGGGAGTGAAAGTGTGTGTGTGTGTGTGTGTGTGTGTGAGCATGTGAGGGAGAACGGGAATGACAGTGTGTGTGTGTGCGTGTGAGAGAGACAGGGAGCGAGAGTGTGTATGTGCTTGTGTGTTTGTGTGTGTGTTAGAGAGACAGGGAGCTACAGTGTGTGTGTGCGTGTGAGAGAGATGGAGCGACATTGTGTGTGTGTGTGTGCGTTTTAGAGAGACGGGGAGAGACAGTGTGTGTGTGCGTGTGAGAGAGAAAAGGAGTGACAGTGTGTCTGTGCATGTGAGAGAGATGGAGCGACAGTGTGTGCGTGCGTGCGTGCGTGCGTGCGTGCGTGCGTGCGTGTGTGTTTGGTCGTGGGACAGAGAGCGACAGCTTGTTTGCGTGTGTGTTTGTGACAGAGAGCGAAAGTGTGTGAGAATGTGTGTGAGTAGGGTGGGGCGGAGGGGGAACTCTGGGCATCACTAGAACAATGACAGTATTTAGAAACATGCTCATCCCGAGTCACATGACAATTAGCGGTCATAATAAATTCTACAGCTAACAGGCGGAGCGTGTGGAGAATGTTTTTTGCGGGACAAGTGTTCCCACCAAAAACAACAACAGGCAATATAGAACGGGCGTGAGGTCTGTCCAGAACAAGACACTTGGGACAGAGAATCCGTGCTAACGTGCTTATCCCTGGTGGCATGCCATTCTGGAGAGAGAACCTGATTGATTAGTTACTGGCCTGAATTTGCATACAATTTAATTTTGCCTTGTGATATATTTTGAGAAATGTGTCACTTACAACCATGGCATTAATTCAGGCAACTTTCAAAATGTTATAGATTACATAAATTAATATAACATAAACCCAAACTAACCCTTTCAAATGACTCTTGCGATCTATCAGACCAAGTTTGATATTATCAAGTCGGACGTAAATGACCAACAATACTTGAATGGGTTAGGAGGAGAGTCAAAATTGATCTTGATGAAGAGGCTCATCTTTCCCCATTCCTAACCTAGAGTAGGTGGCAGAGGCTGTAAGTCTGTGGGTCTATGTGTCCTTCACTGTTCACATCCAGTCTAATCACACACCAAGACAATCAGCCGTCCCACACCCAGAACCTTTGTGTGTGGACCCCACTTCCTGTCCGACTGAGTGAACTTCCTGTTTTCCGATCCAGCTGATTTCCAAGCCAATTATCGTCACTGGAAATATATTTTAAGCGACCCCAGTGTTGGTGTGTGTGGGGGTGTGTGTTTGTGTGTGTTTGAATAAGTGAGTGAGTGAGAGAGCAACCTCGTCTATGTTAAAGCTACTCTCTTTTCCAAGCAATCACAGCTTCACAGTATCTAGGTTAGGTAAGATTGAGAGACTGTTTGCGTGTGTGTGCAAGTGTGTGTGTGTGTGTGTGTGTGTGTACGCGTGTGGTGGGTGCGTGTACATGCATGTGTGACTGTGCACGCGCGTGTGTGTGTGTACGCCTTGTGAATGTGTGTGTATGCGTGTATGTGTGTACACGTGAGTGTGTGTCCAAATCACACACCACAGACACCACACACACACACAATACTACACAATGGAGGTGGCAATTAGTTTTGCCCTGGCCCATTTATCTAAGGTCTTAAGAGTCTACAACCAAACATAAATAGAGGCAAATGAAATAAAAACTGTTAACAACTCGTTGGGATTCAAATGCATCCAACATACTCTTGAGAAAAAAAAGAAAGAAAACTTCTTGAGATACACAAAATAACAATATTAAAAAAAGATGGCATCCAAGGAAAAGGAATAGAACTGGAATGAATGTTTAACCATGAACGGAGGGTTTATGGTCAGAATTGTTTGGCCACATGTTATTGCTTCACCAAGGGCATTTTAGTGATGGGGGGGGGTAAACAGAGTGTGCTTAAGTGATCATAGTTGATTTTCAGTGGAGTGAAAGAGGTCATCATACATTAGGGCAGGATACGTCACGTACAACTGAAAGATCCTCTGAATGACACAACACACCCCCCCATCCTGATCAATGACCATCAGATCATGAATGCCGAGTAAGTCATGGGCTGCGGCAATGAGACGAAGTGTGTCCCTGTGGTTGAGTTTGGGGGGGGGGGTAGAGGGTTGGGCTACACTATAGACAGTCTGAACGTTCAGCGTGATCCGATAGAAAGAGAGAAAAACTTGAGACCAGAAAGAAAACATTTTAGGCCAGTTTTGCAGTTGCGGACCGCTGCCATTCCCACACACGCTCAAAGGTTGACACCGATCCATACACCTACACACCCCACCCGCCCACCCACACACACACACCCCCCCGGGCCCCGACCCAGACACAGAGGCTGGAGGATCTCCAAACACGTACATCTGTTTTTCTTAAACGGAACCCGACGCGGCGAGGCCCAGCTGTGAGGCGACCGCGGGGGACGCCGTTGCTACGGAAACCGCCCGGCACACTCGGCGGACAGCGGCGGCCTCGGACACGTGATAATATGACCACCACCAACCACCCCACCCCCCCCCACACACACACACTCGCCCAACTCCCTCTCCCCCCTCCTGTAACCCTAATGAACTATGCAGATGAGGAGCACATGAGGAGAGGTGTGTGTGTGTGTGTGTGTGTGTTGTGTGTGTGTGTTTCTATGCATGTGTATGTGTGTGTGTGTGTGTGTGTGTGTGCGTGTGCGTGTGCGTGTGTGCGTGTGCGTGTGCGTGTGCGTGTGTGTGGGGGAGGGTCAGGGACGCTGGCTAAGCGTCCCTGACAGCCCTGCTCCGCACGCTGCCCTGGGAGAACGGGGACAGCATGAGCCTAAAGCGGAGCGTTCGGATCAAGGCTCGGGTGGGACGGGAGGGGCGGGGTCAGGTCGACGGGTTGGGCTGAGGAAAAGGGCGAGGGGGTGGGTGTTTGTAGGACAGGGGGTGTACAAGTGTTGTGTGGTGGTGGTGGTGATGGTGGTGGTGGTGGTGGTGGCGCGGGGCTATGTGGAGATGCAAGCCCTGTGGAGCAGGTTAGGAGCCAACTGAGCAACTTAAGACCCGAGAACAAACACACACACACACACACAAATACCCAGACACACACATGCAAAACACAAACCACGCAACAGACAGTCAGGAAAGTACCGAACCACATTGTGAGGTCTGCTGACCCGCAGTGCTTTCACAATGACCACGATCCACCGAGACACGGTTCACATGTTAGCCGAGGAAGTGAGATCGGATTCCCCAAACATGCCAAAAGAGTTGGTGGAAGTGGTCACAGGAAGTCTGGATGGTGTGACCGCCGTCTGCATCTCTGTCTGTTTGACTGCATGTCTGTCTGTCCTCAAAGAAAATCTGGGCTGGATACAACAGCCAGAGACACACAAAACGTATCAACCACGACAACTTTCCTTGAGGCCATCTGCTCAGTGATATCGCTTTCCCTCCGTTATCTCGGGCGCAACCCTCTTGTATTTCACCATATCACACACACACACACACACACACACACACACACAGACACACACACACACACACACACACACACACACACACACACACACACACACACACACACGCATGCAGGAGAAGAAGCAGGCGATGGGACAACAGAAAAGTGGTTTTCTCCAGCAGCGAGAAACAGGGACCCTAGGGAGCACGGTGCGCAGGCATCACGCTGCCATGGAAACAACATGTAGGGAGAAGGTCAGAGAGAGAGAGAGAGAGGTTAAGAGAGAGCGAGAGAGAGAGAGAGGGGGGTAAATAGAGAGGTAAAGAGAGAGAGAGCGAGAGAGAGTGAGAGAGGGGTAAAGAGAGAGAGGTAAAGAGAGAGAGAGAGAGAGAGCGAGAGAGAGAGCGAGAGAGCGAGAGAGGTAAAGAGAGAGGTAAAGAGCGAGAGAGAGAGAGAGAAAGGTAGAGAGAGCGAGAGCGATAATGGTGGAGTAGATAGATAGATACAATAGAGGACAATAGAAACAGAAAACAATATGGATGAAAGGAAAACCTAGAGAGAAAGAGGTAGAGAGAGGAAGGGAAAAAGAAAACGGACACAAAAGGGGTCAAGGGGAAGGGAAAACAAGAAAGATACCGTGAAAGAAAAAACTTAGAAGAGAGCGAGGATGAGAGGGAGAGAGAGAGAAAAAAAGAAAAGAGTAGTCGATAAATAAAGAAGACACGGGAAACACACGAAACAAGAGACACACGCAGAGGGAAACCAGGGAAGAGAAGCAGGACACACACACACACACAAACGCACACACAGGAGACCTCCGGTGAGTTAGAAAGCGAGAGGAAAGAGAGACAGTTACAGAAAGTAAGGGTTTGGGGAGGGGTTGTATAAAATACAACCACCACCACCCCCCTCTTCTCTCTCTCCACCCCCTCCTCCTCCACCTCCTCCACCTTCCCAACAGCCCTTTGCTGTTGAGAGCTCTAACTAGGATATACGAGTGCCCAGGGACGGGGGGCTTGGGGGAGGGGGAGGGGGGGGAGAGAGAGCGAGAGCTCGGCAGCCCTGTCCCGTCATTCCTGAGGAATCCTCCGTGAGAGCTGGCAACGGAAAAACAGGGAGGGCGCGTGCGTGATGTATGGTATGGGAAGGCCACATGTGAAGAGACAATAAGCGCAGCGTTCCCGCGGCAAGCTTTCCTTAGCCAGGTGGAACCAGGCCGGGCTCAACAGAAGAAAAGCAGGCTATCGGTTCCATCGCGGCCCTAGCAGCATGTGTTTGACGTTGCCTACGGTTTAGGGCAAACATTGTGGTCCAGATATGATTGTTGTTGTTTTTTTTACTGTGAAAACGCGACCTTCTTGAGGACCGAATCACGGAGTAGTGGATCGATTTACAAAAAAAAGGAAAGCTGATCTTTGTTTTGTGATGTGTTGGATATGGCAGGGGCTGAGGGGTCTTCGACTCTTGGCCCATAAGGTTCTGGTTTGAGACGTGTAAAGGGAGTATAGTGAAACGTGTATAGTGACGTACAGTGAAGTCACCCTACGTCACATTTGGATAAAGGTTCAACGACTAAAGAGTATTATTAGTAAAAGGAGAACCAGTTTTTCTTACGTTGGCTAGGCCTTAGGTTTTAGACTGCTGAGCCAAAAAGGGATCTCAGCGGCGGGTTTCAAAACTGACATAACGCACTTTCAGTGCCCCCCCCCACCCCACACCCCACGCTAAATGAGTCAGTTGCGCACGCTTTGCCACAAGAGAGTTTCGGAGGTCCCGGTTGACAGCCAGGGCTGCGCGGCAGCGAAACCGAAACTTTGAAGAGCTTCTCCATTTCAAAACGGTGCCCTGAATTGCCTTTTCTCTTTTTTTGTCACCTAACAAAAAAATGTGTGTGTGTGTGTGTGTGTGTGTGTGTGTGTGTGTGTGTGTGTGTGTGTGTGTGTGTGTGTGTGTGTGTGTGTGTGGGTGGCAGGGGGTGGGAGGGGGGGGCTATTAAGCTAGCAGCAGAATGAAGACGAACGTCGAGGGGTTTGATCCGAGCTAAGTGTTAATCATTCATTACAGCCCGACTACCCTTGTTCCAAAAGACGCCTTTGTTGCCCCTGATTCATTTGGCACAAAAAACACCGGGCCGCTCATTCAGCAGCGAGGACGTTGACAGAGGTACGGGCACAAAGGACACACACACACACACACACACACACACACACACACACACACACACACACACACACACACACACACACACACACACACACACACACACACACACGGCCTTTCAGATGCTAATGGCGGAACAGTTTGGGCTTTACTTGCCCGGTTGGAAATGATTTAGGGTGACAACGGCGCTTCGGGCCTCCCCCCGTATTTTGGGGACGGTCTGTGAGGGGAGGGGGTGAGGGGAGGGGGTGAGGGAAGGGGGTGAGGGAAGTGGGGTGAGAGGAGGAAGGTAAGGGGAGGGAGGTGAGGGGAGGGAGGTGAGAGGAGGGAGGTGAGAGGAGGGAGGTGAGAGAAGTGGGTTGAGAGGAGGGAGGTGAGGGGAGGGAGGTGAGAGGAGGGAGGAGAGGGAAGGGAGGTGAGAGGAGGGAGGTGAGGGGAGGGAGGTGAGAGGAGGGAGGTGAGAGGAGGGAGGTGAGGGGAGGGAGGTGAGAGGAGGGAGGTGAGAGGAGGGAGGTGAGGGAAGTGGGGTGAGAGGAGGAAGGTAAGGGGAGGGAGGTGAGGGGAGGGAGGTGAGAGGAGGGAGGTGAGAGGAGGGAGGTGAGAGAAGTGGGTTGAGAGGAGGGAGGTGAGAGGAGGGAGGTGAGGGGAGGGAGGTGAGGGGAGGGAGGTGAGAGGAGGGAGTAGAGGGGAGGGAGGTGAGGGGAGGAAGGTGAGGGGAGGGAGGTGAGAGGAGGGAGGTGAAGGGAGGGGAGGGAGGTGAGGGGAGGGAGGTGAGGGGAGGGAGTTGAGAGGAGGGAGGTGAGAGGAGGGAGGTGAGTGGAGGGAGGTGAGAGGAGGGAGGTGAGGGGAGGGAGGTGAGAGGAGGGAGGTGAGGGGAGGGAGGTGAGAGGAGGGAGGTGAAGGGAGGGAAGGGAGGGGAGGGAGGTGAGGGGAGGGAGGTGAGTGGAGGGAGGTGAGGGGAGGGAGGTTAGCGGAGGGAGGTGAGAGGAGGGAGGTGAGTGGAGGGAGGTTAGGGGAGGGAGGTGAGGGGAGGGAGGTGAGGGGAGGGAGGGGAGGGAGGTGAGTGGAGGGAGGTGAGGGGAGGGAGGTGAGGGGAGGGAGGGGAGGGAGGTGAGGGGAGGGAGGTGAGGGGAGGGAGGTTAGCGGAGGGAGGTGAGTGGAGGGAGGTGAGGGGAGGGAGGTGAGTGGAGGGAGGTGAGGGGAGGGAGGTGAGGGGAGGGGGTTGGGTGAGGGGAGGGAGGTGAGTGGAGGGAGGTGAGAGGAGGGAGGTGAGTGGAGGGAGGTGAGGGGAGGGAGGTGAGGGGAGGGAGGGGAGGGAGGTGAGGGGAGGGAGGTGAGGGGAGGGAGGGGAGGGGAGGGAGGTGAGGGGAGGAAGGTGAGGGGAGGGAGGTGAGAGGAGTGGGGTGAGGGGAGGAAGGTGAGGGGAGGGGAGGGAGGGGAGGGGAGGGAGGTGAGGGGAGAGAGGGGAGGGAGGGAGGGAGGGGAGGGAGGGAGAGGAGGGAGGGGAGGGGAGTGGGGAGTAGGGTGAAGGGGGGGTGGTCTCGTGGGGTGCTCGGGCGTAGGGGTGGCTCATCGTATATCACTCCGATCATTAATCAATTAACAGTCTCTCGGCCACCTGTCGCACACACACACACACACACACACACACACACACACACACACACACACACACACACACACACTCACAGAGCAGCCATCTCCAAAGCATTCCTGCCCCTGGACGGTTGCTAGGTGACGCTCATCAACCCCCCCCCACCCCAACCATGAATCCGTCAAACAGTGACCACAACATATTCTGCCTCCACCCCATCTCGCACACTCTCCCCCTCCGCCCCTTCGCCATCAGTCCATCCTCCCATCCTGATAGATTACAGAACGAGTTCTCTCTCTCTCTCTCTCTCTCTCTCTCTCTCTCAAAAGTGTGGATGGCCACTGCCAGATTGGTTCTTAAAATTTAAACGTGAATGCGGGGGGGTCTTACTGTCTAACTGTGGTGAGGGGTCTCCACTATTACACAGCAGGAGGGGTGGGCTGAGAGTAACTGGATGAGACCGAGATCAATGATCTACTGTACACGCTATTCAGAACCCAGCAATGCACACTGACCAATAAGTGAGGAAAGCATCAACCGAGCCCCACCTCTTTCAACCAATCATTGGCCAATGGCGGTGGCACAGAGGCAGGGGATCAGGTTTGAAAAGAAAATGTTTGCTGAGTAGCTTTTGTTTGCCGAGAATGCTTGTGTTTGTGTTTGTGAGTGTGTTTCTGGATGTGTACGTGCGTGTGTGCCCATGCGTGTGTGAAAAGAGACCGATGATAAAGGAGATGAAATTAAAGTGGTAGAGATTACAAGAGATCAAGCGCTATGATTACATTTTGATACACTGTAAAATGTTCCCCCGTTAAGTTTTTTCATTTTGAATCTAAAATCTCACAGGCCTAATCCAGTCACAAAGGAATCAGCCAAACACTGGGAGGAAGAGGAGTGCACTTGTGTGTGTGTATCTCTTCTAATTATTTTTCTGATAAAGAAACGTAGCGGTACGTTGGGTAGTGGTGTGTGGGATTCCCCCAGAAACATTCTTGCTTGTACTCCAAAAGAAGGCAATGTGCATGTAAAAGACATTCACATGTTATTACAATGTGTGGATATTTGAAAATGTGTGTGTGCGTGTGCGTGTGTGTGTGTGTGTGAATGCGTGCCTGGGACAAAACCCACAAGACATCAGGTTGATTTTCCAACAGAACAAAAGAGGCTGTGATGCTTAAGAATGGCAGATAAAAAGCAGAACAAAAAGAAAGCCATCCAACCTGACTATTTCCGTGTGTGTGTGTGTAAGTGTATGTGTGTGTGCAGTATATCGACATTTATGGAAACAATATTTTCATAACCATTTTATATCATTTCATCAACTGCAAATCATATTTAAAAGATCAGAGTCACACAGACACACACACACACACACACACACACACACACACACACACACACACAATTCAAGAGTGGTAACATCACGATGCGAAGGTCAAAAGGAAGAAACATTTCATGTGCCTGTGTCTGTATGCATGCCTGATTACATGAGTGTGCACGTATGAGCGTGCATGCTGCATGCGTGTGCACATTCGTGCTCAGCTTTGAGAGCAGTGTGGTGTGACCTGAGCTCTCTGTGTCTAATCACCCTAACGAGCCACGGTGGCTGCTGCTTGGAAGCCAAAAGACTAAATACTTGGAAGGTAAAATTGTCATAATAAATTGCATAACAAAAACACAACAACCGCAACAACAACAACCTTCCGCCAACGAGGAAAGGTGCAGAGATTGCAACACAGTGAGGCAGAACGATGGAGCAAAAAACGACTCACTCTAACGCAAACACATTGACTTCAACAGAGTATTGAAGTGTTTGACGAGTCGCAAAATATATTGCAATGAAGATATGAGTATGTCTGATTCAATGAAAGACACAAAGTAAAACATGAAAGTACTCTAACCTTCCATACCACTCTCATTCATAAAGTAATCCCAAGCATAACAGTTTGAACGATATGATACACAATATCAAAAAAAGTATGTATTGCATGCTTATCCTTGAGTGTGGACGCCGGCTATCTGCTCCTCAAAAACACATCCAACGTACCTTGAAGACTAAGTAAGTGCTACATGACATGCGAACAAAAGTGCACGTGTGCCGTGGCCTATTTCACCGGCTGCTTATTTTTACCCAGCACTCTCCTCCTCTAGCCTCTTCGTCCAGTCATCATCGTTTTGTCCGTTGTGTCCTTCTCCACCCCGCGAACAATCATCCAGCACTTTTCATTACATGGACTACTCTTCGGTGTTATCCAACACTGAAATGGCTATCCCGTGAAATGCTCATCCCGGTCAGGTCCAAGGCCTCCATATTCAGTTTAACAGTCATGAGCATCATGGCGGAAGAGCCGTTCCTGTGGCAACCGGAAGGCTGGATTGTTTTTAAAAAATGGTCCAGGTGACCTTGGGCAAAGCAAGGCCCATAATCCTCTCTGATGAGCCTGTTTGTCTGTCTGGTTCCGTCCGCTGTGTGAATGGCTTCCTGATTCGATGAATGGGAGGATTAAATTGAAAGTGCAGCGGGAGAGCTGCAGAGTGTATGAATGGAGATCATTTTGTACCTTCCTAATTGACAAGAGTGCTATCTTTTCAATTATCTTACCATCTCCATGGTGAGCGGAATGAACCGGAATTAGGCCCCGGAATCAGGCAACGACATGAAACTTGTGCAATTTAACCAATGCTATATATGGTAGCTGCCTCCTATTTCCTCCCAAGGGTTGACCCTACCCTACCTAATTCTAAAATGAGGATACCCATCAGGACCCTAACACACACACACACACACACACACACACACGAAAGACGCACACAGTCCTACCTAGGCACTTGGGCATACACTCAGTATTCAGGAGGGAGAAAGACAATCCTGGAATCCCCTTTGTGGAAAACCCGGTGAACCTGGCACGGAGAGCAGTGGGAGAAACATTGCATCGGTTTGAGGGATTTAATGAGTAGGGCCTGGATTGGATCAGTGGTTTAAATACCTGCCAGCACCAATATTAAGCCCTGTATTTCATGCTTCATAAGAGGGGGGCTTTTAAAATTCAATTTATTCGATAACACAACGGCTGGTGGAGGATGAAGGGGTTGGCTATTTCTTTTTACAGTTAAGGAAGAGGAGGGGCCAGGGTGTGTTGGGTGTAAGCCAATACGTGTCGGCCCAGATGACTCAGCTGCATAGCCATTGGCCGGTTTGAGCCTAGCGATAGATCTGTGTAATATCAATATATACGGATGAGAGGTATGGCTTTGGGATTTCAGGTTGCTTTGTTGAAATGGGAGTTTAAAACGGTGGTCTGGAGTCGTCAACTCATGGTGTTCAAGGCGAGTGTAGAGTAAAGCGTTTGGTCCGAGTTTCCGTTTTAGCGATACACTGGCCAGCTTACACGGCAAATGGCAGTTGGTTCCGTTGCATTCTGTTATGCACTACAATGATATAAATCACTTTTCATCGCTTATGTTCCTACAATGTGAGCTTTTTCTTTCCAGACCGAATACATTCAGAGAGAAAGAAATAAGTTATCTCTGGTTTAATTGAAAATATCTTCCCCGGACAGGCCAATCCATTTCTTCCAGAGGCAACTATGTAAGTTCGAGTCTGGAATAAAAGGGAAAATATTAAAACAACTGCGAAGGCCAGGAAGAAGAGCACCAGTAGGCTACTGTTACCATGGAAGCAAAACATCATCATTAGAAAAAGACAAACAACAACATTCTGTCGGAGGGAAAAACGTTACAACTATCAAGGACTGTGCTGATCTGCAAGAACCAGGGAGCATACCTTCAATCCTCCACTGGCCAAACTGGCTCAGGGCAGATAAACACACCGAGAAAGTACAACACGATTGGAAACACACACAATCCCTGGTTTGAATCTCACTTCGGGGGCCGGAGTAATGAGTGGAGCGAGGGGGTCTGAGGCAGACTTTTGTGTACCGCACACACACAGCATAAATAATGTATGCGTTCATTTTGCTAATTTGTACTATCTGATGTCCCCTGAGGAAACGCTGTTTATCCGTTTATACAGTCGGCGGACACAAGCGCATATATCACTTCACGAGTTAAACGTGCATGAAATAATAGCTTTATATTGCTTCTAGGCATTCAACATGTTCATTTTGTATGATTTATTTCATTTAATTGCAAATTGTTTAACATTTGTATTTAGTCATACAAAATTACCTTAGTGGTATTCTTTCACAACTTGGGCGAGGGTGGAAGATTATTTTCGGGCGATACTGGTTGGGAAAGGGAACAACACTGCACAGCAAGGCAAGGATGAATTATTTGATGAAGAATGAATGATTTTTTTGCTCTCTATATCTTTCCGTGCATCCAAGTAACACAAAGAGATGATGGACGGCTTTCAAGAAAACTCACAAAAGGCATTCACTGCTTTATCTATCCCTCAACAATTTTTCAGAACAGAGGTGAGAACACTGTCTTCAAGGTTACTGCTGCAGAAAAACTAGCTAGCCGCCTTTGTACAAGGTTTAAAAAGGATGATGGTGCATCTTTCTATCTTGGTCCTTTAAGAACTATTACAGAGCCCGGTTTTCTGTTCGAAAACAATAATATTTGTTTGTGGCCGATGCTTAGAGCTTAGGCAGAAGAATCCCTGAAAGCATAGCAAACACCATTACCTTTTATTCATAACATTTACTGTCCAGCACTATATATTGAATTTGAAACCATGGTCGTTTTCCTTCAACGACCTTCTATCGTAGCTAGTGGTGCAACGGTTCACGGGTTACCCGTGATCCGTACGGATCAACCCTCACGGTTCGGGACGCAATTGATCCACGGATAGACTGATAAAAAAAAAAAAGTTGTGCGTTCACGTGATCAGCACATGTTTAAAGGACAATTCCGGTATTTAGCACATTGAGCCCCCTTTCTGGTTTGTCTAGAATGAAATATAGTGGTTGACACACCGAAATGTTGACTATTGGTCCTGTCTCAGGTATTTGGCTCATTTCGATTCACCCCTGCCTGCTTCAGAATGGCTGGCTTTGTTCATTCACAAACCTGTCCTTAAAACAACCCTAATTGTTCGTTTTCAGAAATGTGCAACTCACCGAGTGGTTAGTGGTGTTCGTTGATGTTCCTAATTAAGTATCGTAATGAAAATACAGTAAACGTACACGGAAGCGGAAATGGGCTGTTCATGTTTGATTGTAGTCTTTTCGCTCGGTTCTCCGTATCAACAGTAGGGCTAGAACCGAGCGAAAAGACTACAACCAACCCCCCTTTCTGTTTCCGGTCAACGAGCAATGAGTCTTCCAACAGAAATCAATGGATTTACAAAATGCCAAATAAAACACGACAGAAACTGTATTTCGCCACCATACTTGATGAAAAAAAGAAGATGAGGATGTCTGCATTGCCTGGAGAGAGTGTGGACTCTAAACTCTCCCCAGGCAATGCAGACATCCTGAATTTAAAGTTGTAAATCCAGGTCTGCTGTGCTTCCTTTGGACACAGTTTTAAATTTTATTTTATTTACTGTCCATGTTAAAAAGAAGAAGGAATAATGCCTCAGATTGAACTTTATTTATTTATTTTATACGTTTTTATTTTATGTGGACACAAGCAATTTTTTTAAATATTTACTATGCTTAAAGGTAGCAGGATTATTACCTAATTTTCACTTTATTTTGTTTTTACACATTTTAAGATTTTATTTAAAGTCACATTTGTCTTGTTATCTTTTTTGTTGTTGTTGATCCGAAAATGATCCGACCCGTGACTCAAAAACCGTGACACGATCCGAACCGTGAGTTTTGTGATCCGTTGCACCCCTAATTGTAGCAGTTATAAAGTGCTTATTTTGACAACGTAATGCGGTTAGGATGCAGAGGTTAGGTCTTGGTTCAACCTCATCTCCGCCATCATCATTAAAGAGTTCAGTTCATAGCTATATTATTGAAGGAAGTGTCCGAAGTTTAGACACATAACCAAATAAATGTTTCTTTTTTATAGTTCTCCCATAAAAAACTAACGACATGCGTGTTTTTATCTCAAATTGGGAAGACCAATCTTACCCTCATTAAACCGTGAAATAAACACTTAAATAGCAATGACATTGTATTGTACCCTAGTATGCTATAATACTGTACCATGCTCTCACGATAAAAGATCTAAAATAATTGACTAGAGCAACGGCTTTATATGAACAACAAACTGGCATGGTGGCATTTAACAGCCTAACCAACATATCCTAAATTTGTAGTAGTAGTTATGCTTAACTAGTTTGTTAAGCATAAACATAACTACGCAATTATGACATTAGCCATGGGATAGTCTCTGGTCATACTCAGACTCTATTAGCTAATTTGCTAATGGAGACAGAAGATAAATCACCTGTTCTTCCTAGTTCCCCAATTTCTGAATAAGTGGACCTCAGTCACTAATCAATATCTACAACAGGCAATACTTTATATCTGGCACTCACAGCAACACAGCAGCATAACCGAGTTTGGACAGCTGGCGTTGCCTACTATTGGTATTAGCCTAGAGTTGGTGCTCTGTTCTGCCTCCGACGAGCGCCGAGTGACGCCATCGTGACGCGGAGCGTACGGGTCTGTAGTAAATGTGATTATTATTAGTTCGTCAACATGGGTCAAGTGACAACAACAAGTCAAGATGCTCACACGCTACACCCGTCAACCGGTCACAAGGCCATCATCGCATGAAACGCTTCATTTACCACTTTCCCCTTCGCATTCGAAGGCCAACACTTCAAGAATTCACCACGGAATTCCAACACGGAATGGGAAAATTCCCCCTCATAACGCCACGGTGATTAGCATTTTTTTTTTTACTTTGCGTTCTTCTTTGAATGGTGCCAATGGTGACTACAGCAGCCAGGCCGCCTATGGACATAACACACCAGTGTGTGTCTGTCTGGGTATATGTGTGTGTATGTGCATGTGTATGTGCGTGTGCGTGTGCGTGCGTGTGTGAGTGGGTGCGGTCGTCCATGTGTCTGCGCAGCAGAGCCCTTATGTAAGCTACCGAAAATGTGATGAGTCCATAAATACGCAGTTACTCACGATAAAGACTGGACACTTATCTCAACCTTTTGCAGGTTTTGCAATAAAGTGACTCAGATGTGTGTCCACATCTGGTTGCGTTTGGGGTGTGTGTGCATGTGCTTACACGGGTTCCTCTGGGCGTGAATGTGTCCCAATTAGATGTTTCAACACACATTGGACATCACGTCAATAACACACACCTAATAACAACTTTATAACAACTTTGCTCCAAACGCAGACCCATTGATCTCAGAGGGGTGAGCAGGTTCATCGCTCTCACAGCAGCTGCCCTGATTGTGGATGTTACGTTTACTTTTCAACCCCCTCGTAAAGCAGGAGAAGGGACGAATCTATGGGGCCGTGAGGCGCGGCGCTGGCCTGCTGCACGTGACCCCAGGCGAGGCAGTGACCCAGCAGGAGCTGGAAACACCGCCGCAGCTGATTGGCACACATGGAGGAACACCAGAGCACTCAGCCGGGGCACGCTCACACCTGTTTCACACATGCGCACGCACACACACACACACACACACACATACACACACACACACACACACACACAAACACAAAGACACAGACACACGCCCGTACGGAAGTACATGCATGTGTGCACACACACATCAAGGTCACGCACACACACAACAAGATCACCCACACACACACACACACACACACACACACACACACACACACACACACACACACACACACAGCGAGATCACAAACATACATAAACACACACACACAAACACAGACACATACAGACACACCGAGAACGCGCACACACACGCAATCTCGGAAACAACACGCTGGGGGGTTCCACCTTCGTTTTAGATAAAAATGGGACTCGCCGTGAGGAAATGAAGCCATTTTTATCCCCCCCTCTCCTCATCCTGCCCGGCCTCTGCTCCGTGTTGTGCGCCTGCCTCTGGTAATGTGGCCAGTCAATGGACTGTGGGTCTATTCGACCTCAGGCGGGCCAACACCGGGGCCATAAATAATACAGGGCAGCTACACATGAAAGCCTAATCACCAGTGTTCTGTCAGCCAACGGAGAAGATTGCTTGTTTAATTTACTGCGCCGCATCCATCTCTCAGTCCTGCCCAATTTGGTCTCCACCATTTCAGTTTGCAGTGAGTTGGGACCGCTGCAGGTATTCATCAATATATGGTATTCTCCCAATGTCATGAATCAATAAAATGAGCGTAATGTTCTTGTTTTTTTCCCCTTTGTCTGCATATAGTATGCGATGGCTGGCTAAGAGTGTGTGTGAACGTGTCACTGTCTGTGTCTCTGCGTGTGTGTGACATTTTTGGCATTTCTATGTTTGGTGGTGCATATGTATGGTGTGTGAGGTGGTGTCCTGATGGCTGTGTATAAATAAACAAGGGTTTCCACAGTGCTCTATTGTGAAAGCAGCTCAACCATATGTCCCACTACAAATCAAACAACAAAATGTCTCCAAAAGACTTCCGCTTTTTCCGCTGCACCATTACTCCCCTGCCTTGATATAGCAAAAATGCGTATGGCCCTGACTAAGAACTGAATATGTGTGGTTATGGTGCTGGTGGTAGAATTAGCAGACGTAGTAGTCTAAGTATTTGTTTAAGTAGTAGTAGGAGTAGAAGGAATAGCATAAGTAGTAGTAGTAGTAGTAGTAGAAGTAATAGGAGTATTAGATGTAATAGTAATAGTATTAGCCTAAGTAGTAGTAGTAGTAGTAGTAGTAGAGCAGAAGGTAGTAGTATTAGTACTTGTAATAGCAATAGCATAAGTAGTAGTAGTAGTAGTAGTAGTAGCAGTATTAAATGTAGTAATAGTAATAGCCTAAGTAGTAATAATAGTAGCAGTGAGAGGCCTCATGAGAGGCCACGCCCACTGGGCCTCTCATTCGGTTAACTCCACCATTTGCGTGTTCCAATTTGCATATCTCTTGACGCTGACCGTAGATCACAAACGGCAGCCACATGCTGCCTGGCGCGTTACGTTACAGATTTATGACGTGAAGTGGCAGGGAAACAATTTTAAATCGTGTTTCCATCCAAAGGAGAACCCTTAGCCTAGCATTCTTCTAATGTGAAGCCCAAACCTATCCTCAGATGTGAATATCAGAGACTTTTTTACTGTTAGTTATGTTCGTTAAAATAATGTTATTTTCATTGCCAAGCGCTTTGTGTTGCTGTGTTGCACAATAAGTGCTACATAAATAAAGTTGAATCATTCACCAATCAATCAAGGAGGGGGACCCCGGGGGGTGGGGGGGGGGGGGGGGGGTCTACTTCCTGGACACAATGTCCTTACTTCATCAGGCCAGTCATGTTTGTAGGCATTGCTCACATCCACAGGGGTCCAGTGTGTTTGTTTGGTTCAGTCCAGTAAAAGTTTTGTCCTGTGGCCATTTCCCTGTGGGCCCACGCAGTCATACTGCCTGAAGGTTACGCTCAGCTTCCGGCAAATCCACTTTTTGTTTTTGTTTATTTTATTGTGAAGGAGGCTTCCTGTGGTGTCCAGTGCATTGAAAACGGCAGCATGTTATGTTACAAGTAGTGTGCCTTTGTTGGCAACATTTTGGCCTATTTGTGTTTGTGTGTGTGTGTGTGTGTTGGCGCGCGTGCGTGTGTTTTTGCGTGTGCGTGTGCATGTGCGCGTGTGCGTTTTTTTAGACTGCAAACCACAGGAACCCCATGGTCTAACAGGCTGCGCGCAGCAGCGCCTTAACGCTGATTCACCGCGATGGCTGTGCTCTGAGCCGGCCTCGAACCGCGCCGACAGCCCACCGAGACAGAATAAGAAGCGACTCGGGCTGCAAAGGCTAAGTACACTCCAACCAGACACAGGAACAGGGGCTGATAACCATGCTATGAACTAAGCTCCTCGCTGGCAGGCAGGCCGACTGCTATTTTACGACCACCGTCTCGGCACGGCCTTCACGTCCCACAGATAAAATATGCAGGAGAGCGAAGGAGGAAGAGGTGCATCAGAGATTGCAGCTGCTGGCTACGCCACCCACACAATTAAGGCAATGGGCAAAGACACAATGGCAGGCTAAGCGGCCATGTTGTTTTGTCTCCTCCAGTCATGTTTCATTCGATGTTATCTTTTTTTGCAGGAAACTGCAGCTCCAGTGCAGGATTATGAAGTGATGTGGAAATCCAAAAAAAGGGAGAATGGCCTTCAATATGATCTGACGAATTTAGGCTTAGGAATCCAGTAGGACAACCCATGGTTGTCATGCTCCCTTCCCTTATCTTTTGATTTTGTTCTGTCGATCGGATTTAGCCTGTATTTCATGCTTTTTCATTGTCACTGTGATTGCTGAATGTTATTGTATGTCTGTCTTACATTTTTTTGATAGTTGTTGTTTATTCATATATAACATTTTCTTCTCTACATGAATACATTGTTTTGTATTGGTTAATCAAAATGCCATTAAAAATCTAAAAGAACATGATCTACCGATAAAGTGTGACAAACAAAGACAGTTGAAATACTCCAAGCCCCCGACTACCATGAATACCGAACCCGATACCGTTGCTACAGGACTTGTTGTTGTCGAAGAGGCTTAAAAACAAGATGACGACTACGCTAGACAGACAAGCAGCGATCGAGTATCCCGGCAGTCCTCCGGCAACACGGGGGTTAAATCTGTACCGTGGAACTAAGAGGAATATCAGGAGCGAGTCCCCGGGTGGGAGAGAGTGAAGGCGCAGTGGCACATGCTCACAAGAGACAGAGAGGGAGATGGAGGACGACAAGACAGCTCGGGAGGGGTAGAAGAGGGAGAAAATAGGCGGCAGCGCAAATCCGATTTCTAATGACAATCTACTTAAGACCGCCGTTTCAATGGAGGAATGTATCATCTGTCAAAGTTAGTGACAGTGTCCCAAGGAAAATGAAGGGAAAATAGAATGGAAGCCATTCATTACGTTGGCGAGGGGTTGTGAAGAGCGAGAGCGAGAGAGTGAGAGAGAGAGAGAGAGAGAGAGAGAGAGAGAGAGAGAGAGAGAGATAGAGAGAGATAGAGAGAGGTGCGGGAGAGGAAGAGAACTTGCATCTGTGCGTTTCTATGTGTGTGTGTGTACACCATTTTGCCCCACAGACACAGTTCCCCTGGGGGGGGGGGGAGAAAATGGAGAGCATACACGGCCACATTATTTATCCCTTGCATTTCCGAGGTGGCAGTTCGGCCCGCGATTATGGTCCCGTTCCCAGGCTACTGAGATAATATTAGCCCAGAAGCCTGGAGAGGAATCCTAGGAGTGGAGCACTGAGAGCGAGTGAGAGAGAGAGAGGGAGACTATGAAAGTGTGTGAGAGGGGAACGAGAGAACCCTGGCTGGGGCTCCAGAGGACTGCCTGGCCGCCTCCTCAGATCTGCTGGCAGATGGACAGACAGACAGGCCATAGCCAGTCTGTCTCTACCCGCACACCGCTGGATGTGTGAGGGAGAGCCATGGAAGCAATTGATACCATTGTTTTACAGAGGGGAGCCGGGTTTTGGGTGGGGCTGGTGGTGGTGGTGGTGGTGGTGGGGGTAGGCTGTGGGGAGTGTATGGCTTGGGTGTCCAGGGTTCAGATGGGGATGGGGGTGGGAAGGGGGGCAGTTTTGGTGGGGCCAGTGGCGGTGGCGGTGGCGGTGGTGGGCGGTTAGGCAGCCGACAATGGAACTCTTTCAGTGGAAATGTCAGCCGTCAGAGCTACAGAGGAATATCCGCCAGTGCTTAGAAGCGCTCAGAAAACAGTAGAAGGCGTCGAGGTGCTGAATAGAAGAGCTTGGAGAATACTACGGCAAACAGTGAAACTTTCTGATGGGCAGCAGAGTAGAGTCAGGAATTAAATAAAGAAAAACCGATAGGGAACCTCAAACGTGGGAAAACAGGTAATGGGAGTGCTTAGACGTTACGCCCCAGCCAACCCCTTGCTAACGAAAGGCTTTCAATTTATTATCGTTAGCGTCTGAATTTGGGGGGGAAAAGTCTCCTAATCTCTTAATCTAAGAAGGCAGAGAAAGAAAGAATTTCGCAGAGGAAACCGCCAACAGTTTTCAAGGTCTTAACAACACAATTCGTGGCCCAACAAGCATTCCTAATCAATAATCAGGATAATGGGCTATATAGGTCTTTAGCTCAGCCTCATTAGGAAAATAAAAAGAGGAGAACGTGACCCCATTCTTCAGGCAAATTAACTCGCCAAGGAACCGAAAATATCACAACCAACGATCCCATTCTGGGACAACGGCTTTTTTCTTTCGTCTATTGTGAAATGGCACTCGGTCTTTCTTTTATTTTTACACCTGAGTAACCACCCTGCGTGCACCAATTCCGAACCCTTACCCACGCGAGCCGTCCAAGGTGAATTTAAAAGTAAATTAAAATGGGAAGGGAGTCTCTGTCTCTTTAACACCGGGTACAAAGCCAAGCAGCTCCAACGTTCTGACCTAATTGCTCTCTCTCTCTCTCTCTCTCTCTCTCTCTCTCTCTCTCTCTCTCTCTCTCTCTCTCTCTCTCTCTCTCTCTCTCTCTCTCTCTCTCTCTCTCTCTCTCTCTCTCTCTCCCTCCCTCCCTCCCTCTCTCTCCCTCTCCGTCTCTCTCTCATCGGCTCTCCCCACACGCACAGGGCGCCGCGGACTCTGACACGTAAAGATTATTTAATACCATCAAAGCCATAAAGGGGTGGGGGTGGAATAAAAGCAGGATGGAAGGGGGTTTAACTCGAAGGCGATGGCTGTTGGCATGAGAGGGATGTAGTGTGGCGGCGGCGGTGGTGGTGGGGCTGGGATCAGTATGCACGGGGTGGGGGGGGGAGACCTGTCAAAACTGCCTTCAGCCAGCGTGGAGCGCAGGGCTCCCACAGCCCGACATCACAGAGACTCTGCTTCACCCTCAAATCCCACTCCGCTCGCTGGGCTCCCCCGATGCACGCTCCCATCCTCCTCGCCCTCTCCCCCTCTCTCTCTCTCTCCTTTCTCTCTTTCCCACACTCCTTCCAGCTCCCCGAAGGCAGTGGGGGGCTACGTCATCGCCGAGCTCTGCCGCCAAACCGCCGTAATCTCCCAATTTATTTCTACTTACTCTGACGCAGTCTGGGAGCGTTTTATTTAGGTCAAGGCCAGTTTCTTTATTACTGTAAAGCGACACTGTTAAGCTCTGCCCTGTTTCCGCGTTACAACTTTACAGCGGCAACGTTACTGCGGCAGCGTTACAACGGCGACTTTACACTGGTGACGTTACAACGGCAACATTACAATGTCAACGTTACAACCAACATGACCATGGCCATGTTACAACGGCAATGTTACCGAGGCCACATTACTACCGACGTTACAACAGCAACGTTACAACGGACACGTTACCACGGCAACGTCACAACGGCAACGTGCAACGGCCAGGTGACAACGGCAACGGAAGACGGGCAGTTTTTTTCCACAGTGTAATATAAAATATGCAATAAAAGTAAAGACCAATGACTGTGAATCGGAAACTCGAGATCACGAGGCACATCTAAGAAACGTTCACTTTTCTTCTCCTGTGGAGTGAGAGAGAGAACAAGTAGTGGCTACCGCCGCAGCGGGTGTTTCTTCTCGTGGAAGGGCCGTTCTTCCGACTCACAGGACCAGAGCTCCCGCCGCCGGCTGACTGACAGCTGGTGGGCGGGGCTTGCCCAGAAGTGTTTACTGTTGAGCGGGTGCTGGGTGACATCTCCAGGGTGCCGTGCCATGGCGGGGGAGCATGTCTCAACTGTGCTTGACTGTCTCTCTCTTTGGCTCTCCCTCCACTTCTGTCACGTTTGAGTCTGCTCGTAGGCTATATCATTGCATTGAAAACACTTCATTCTCTGCATTCGTTTGTAGTTTGATCTCTCTCCTTCCCGCTTCACTACTTCATGTTGCGTTGTTAGGCTCGGAAATTGGGTTTCCATCAAAGGGAGAATAGTTGGTTCAGCTTTCTTTGCATGTGAAGCCTAAACCAATCCATGAATGGGAATCTATCAAACGTATCTCTGTGACTTAGCGTCTTCATTATTCGCATTAGGAGTCAAATCCTTCAGCTTCCATTGTCTGCATATTTCTTCACCCTCTCCCCCTCTGATGAGTGTGGGGGGAGAAGGGGGTTGCGAGTGGAGGGGTAGTGTAGTGTTAGTGGAGGGGGTTGACTGGGGGGTGGGGGGGGGGGGTATGTGACACTGTGGTAGGGCTGTGGAGTGCCCCACACTGGGCCTTTAGAAAACCATCCGACACCATGAGTGCCGGCGCTGTCATGCTAGATTTAACTGAGAGAGTATATCTGGAATCTGGCACGGACACATCGTCCACCACCCCCCCCCCCCCCCCCCCCCCCCCCCCCATCCCCCATCCCTCACCCCACTCCCATCCCCCCCACTGCTCCCGCTGAACAAAGCAAAGCTCATTGGCTGAGAGCGGGCCAGGGGCGGGGCAGAGGGAGGGGTCAGTCTGACGGCTGCAGTGCTGACGGAGGGCGGAGCGATGGGGATAATTCACTGCCATCTTTTATTAGCGTTGAATGAGAACGAGGCGTAATACGGCCTTGTGCAACTCATCTTGTGTCTCAATTACTTAGGGATAAGTACTGGACCACATGCCCCCCCCCAACGGAAAACAGTGGGAGAACGTTTTTTTTCATCAATATTACCATGAATTATAATGTAATAAACATGGAGTTGTTTAGCTTGGGATCACTTGAAAAAGGGAGAAATAGTGGGTTAGTAGTACGTAACAAGACAACAGCAGACATAATGGAAATGTTATGCAATAGTCTGCTATTCACTACAAGGTAGTGTGGGCACAATACAAACCAATATTGAAGCATGCCGTTTCATAACATGTTGACGTCCTTTTCCTGTCTGAAAGGACATAATTTGAAAATAAATATCTTTGTTGAACAATTTGATTGTGGTTATTTCACAAAAGGATCAAAAAGGTGTATTGAAACCTGAAATTCCCTGCATAAAAATGAACCACCCTTTAAAACTGCTTCAATAACCTATGACCTCGCAAAGCAACTTTTTGGTTACCAGGAAGAAGGTGCACGTAGGGAAGGGGTCGAAAAGTGTGCTTTTGTCCGAAGGAAGAATATAAAGTTAGATACAAGGTACCATTTAAATGCATGTCTCAAAAGAGCAGATGAATGCCATCCTCCCCTTTTGCACTGACTGATTCACTGAACTGGATAAATGTGTACTTGTGGTTTCTATTGGCACAAGCAACACAAATAACGAAATGAAGGTTCACCCACCCTCTGTCAGTTGGAGGGTGAAGGCCGGATATTAATGCAAAATAGTTCGCTACATGCCCTCACGATGCCGGATATGGGCGTGCGAGGCCTCACGTTGGCACTCTCTCTCTCACATGGTGAGCTCTTAACTTCCTGTTGACGCACACGCCAGTGAAGCTAACTCTGGCTCCTGTGCTTAACCACTGTGTAGACTTCCGTTTTGTGGTGTTGTATCACCTTTATTGGCCTTAAAAACATAATTTATAACCCAAATAGTTTTAAGGCCACAGAAAAAGCTTTGGAAATTTGAGTTTGATGTGACTTGTAAAACAGTAGGAGCCCAATTAAATCAATCACAAATCCAGATTTCCCAAGGGGAAGTTTCAGGAGGAATTGCTTGTGACTGGAGCTGTCAATGACAGAAGCAACACAACTTTGTCAGGGACTTTACTTTGGCCCAAAACACACACACACACACACACACACACACACACACACACACACACACACACACACACACACACACACACACACACACACACACACACACACACACACACACACACACAGATAGCGGACACACACATGGATGCACGTTTTTTCCTCTACTGATGATGACATTATGATGACTAAGCTTCATCAAATCCTCAGACCTCAGCCCTAAGAGTTTGATGGCGCGGTTCTATTTGAAAGACAGGATGCATCTTCTAACGACCCAGCCATCAACATGGAAGCCAAGTTTGAATCGCACAACGACTTGAGAACGGACAAGCAAGCCCTTCCACCCCCTGCTCGGCCGATTGAGCAACAAAGCGTCCTGCCCTATATGTCATAGGCTTTGCAGGGAATAAAGAGTGCATGCTCACACACACACACACACACACACACACAAACACACACACACACACACACACACACACACACACACACACACACACACACACACACACACACACACACACACACACACACCATCCAAAATACAACAAATAGCAGCCCCTAATAACAGTGATTCTGACAACAAACCACACTTCATAACCATAAGTTATACCACGTCAAGTACACACATACAGGCTGTATTACAAACATGTAAACAAGTAGTTTGTAAGCTAAAGAAGCATATTGGGAAGGGAGGGATTGAAATGTTTGTCATAAATGTCAGAGTTAACGACGTGGGACAGGAAGAGATTTTAAAATTAGTATGCTGCTGGCTAAATGAGTAGCCTATGAACTGTAATCAAGCTGGTTTGAAGATTTACGAGGGAACATTTGACAAGAGCTCATTGCATGTTTTAGGGGCTGCAGGTTATAAAGGCTAATTGTGCTAAAACACAGTCATGACATTACATTTGCCGTTGCCATACGTCAAATTGCCATACTATTATTTTACAGAGGTTCACATGGGAGGGGGCTCAAATAGTCCTATAGGAGATGTCTGGCAACTTGAAATAGGTATACTGCTTGATTTATGCCCTGTAGCAGGGGCGATTCTAGGGTCAGAGCTTTAGAGGTGCTGAGCACTCAATGAGCCCCACTGCCACACCACCCACCCTTTTTTCACACAAAAACAAAAAATATTTCTATTGAAAAATAACTTCATAATTTTAACATTGGTTCAACTAACTCAAAAGATTTTATGTTTTGGACATTATTTAACAATTTCAAAGACGAACAAATATAATTTTTAGAACAACATTTCTTACTCCCAAGTTTTAGGGGTGCTAGCCTCGCCCCTGCCCTGTAGGCTACGTGATTTTCTTGCAGTGCTACACTTTTAACGGATTCATATAATAACAGTCCATCTTTGTCATGGGTCGCAACCTATTTATTATGCACATATATGTACATTGCATTTCTGGGATGCATAACAGAAGAGACATCCCCGCCACAACGATGGCAAACTATATTATAGAAGGGTTAACAAAACACAACAAAAGTCAGCAACTGCATTTAAATCGCCCGAAGCAAAAGGAAGTCTAGCAGCCCACTCCTAAATGCACAATGTCAAAAATGGGATGGATTGGTCCACATTCCGGGGTCCTGGCGTTGGGACAGTCCACGAGATCTCTCCGGTGTAGTGAGGGGATTTTAACTCGGCGGGTAGGAGGGCTACACACCGCCAAACTGGGTCGCTACTTCCTAATCTTCTTAAGGTAACGACCAAGCCCTGACATCTGGCCATTAACCTTCGCTGAGGAGCTACATTAATCCAAAGCATTAGCTTTGCAGGCTAGCCGCAGGGCTAACATAGAGAGATCATTGCCCAGGTTAACGTCTAGCTGCCTAGATGTGCAGACATGCAATGCTCAGCGTGTCTGTGTTTCAAAGCCATGTGCACAACGCTTCAACTTGACAGTTACACTCATGTTCCGCGAGTTATCCCCCCCCCCCCACACCACCACCACCACCACCACCTCCCCTACACCCTCAAGTCATGTTTTGGACAACTTATAATAACACCACCAAAAATCTGTTCCAGCCCAGCAAATGGCAGGACATAGCCAAGTATGTACAGTATATGCAGCATGCATATCCCACTATAAAAGGTTACGGGACGCCTTGTTTACACGGGTAAACCCAAAACATTGTTTCATCCCAGCCGTGCTGACCTTAGCAGGACACACGCATGCTGTCAAATGTTGTCAAGCTCTCAAGTGACAAGTGGACGGCTGTACCTGCGACCTGTTGACTCCGCCTCCTGCCCGCGTCCCCTCTCCGGAGGGCTGGATGGAAGTTCAGTTTACGCAGCTGTAATTCTTCTTCTGTGCGAGGATTTTTTTTATTTATTCAAAGTTGTTGTTTACCGACTGTCAACTGTAGCGGAGGTAGAAGCGACGACGACTGGACGAACTGAACGAAAGGACGCGCCCGATGCACAAACGTGGCGAGCGGTCGTCGCTGCTGGACAGCTTTCGGTAGGCAGTAGAAGTTGGGCAGCATTCGCTACGGCATCCATTGCAGTCACGTTCTCTGGCTGTGAAATCCAACGCCACCTATCGCCACGCCCCCTTTCCTTTTATGGCACACAGTTGTCGAGCGAATGGCTGTTAACTCCAGATGTGCTCGCTCCGCTCTTCTTTAACTAAACTTGCATCACCCGATATTAACGTCCGCCTGACCGGTTGCACGAAACCCCTAGCTTTATGCAATTGCTTCGACTACATAAAATATTTTTATTGCAACATTTTTCTTTTCCTGTAAAGGTTGCATTATCCTGTCAATGGCTCATAAAGACTGCCTCTCACTCATATCTCGCCACAGAAATCCTCACAAGGCATCCCAGTTTCTATTGCACATAGCATTTTTATTAAAATATCGGTCGTGCATGTATTTGTGTGTGCGTGCATGTGTGTGTGTCTGAATGAGTGGGAGGGCACTGCAGGTGAGCCAGCGAGTGTGGACGCACATCAGACATGCATGTCTGAGTGTGGCTAAGTGCCAAGGCGAAAAAAAGCCCAGAAAAACAAAGCAGCTGGATGCATGCTGTTCTTGCCTCCAGGAACCCAACCTCAGGTCCCTTGTGATTTCCAGTAAGGACACAAGACTTCCTTTTCATCCCTTTATTGTTCGTGGGGGATGGATCTCTTTCCGTCGTGGTTACCCTGCCTCACCCCAACCCAGGCTTTGAGGGGCTGATAACACAAACACACACAACCAAAACCACACATATGCACACACACACACACACACACACACACATGCACACATCCTAACACACTCACAACCTCTCTCACACACACACACACACACACACACACACACACACAAACACTCACAAGCACAGAGTTTCACTGGAGCGATGGCGCTAAGCCGTGTGTCATTGTCACACACATCACTGTACGCACAGGGGGATGGGGAAGATTGGAACTGTGGGGGCTTGACACGAGACCCACACATGCTCACGCGCACACACACACAACAATTCATACATACATACATACATACATACATACATACATACATACATACATACATACTGAGGCACACGCACACCCACACCCACACACACAGACACAACTGATGCAAACACGCACACACATACACGTACAAACGTGGGCACACACACACCTACATACTGACATGCACAAGCACAAACACACAAACACATAAAGGCAAGCACACAGGCACACACGCACAAATACACACGCAAACGCACACACAGGCTTGCAAGTCACCGTGGAGAGAGAGGGGAGGGGGTTGGTGGGGGCTTCAAATACTCAAAGTGTGTTGTGGTGGAAGTGGTGGCTGTCAAAACATAATGCCTTGAAAGTGTGAGCTGTCTTATTTCACAGGCAACTGACAGGTGGAAGGGGGATACAATGTGTGTGTCTGTGTCTGTGTGTGTGTGTGTGTGTTGGAGGGGGGGGGTATGTCCGCTAGCTTGTATGCGTGTGTGGCAGTGTGTCTGTTTGCTGCATGTGAGTCTGTATGTGTGTGTGTGTGCATGTGCACATGTTACATGTCATGACATGGCATGGCCCAGTTCACGCCAGCCGAAAATAGTCGGCATGTGTGAATGTAAAGCAGCACACACTTTCCTCAAACAAGTCACACGTCACTGTCAATGGAGCCATAGTAAAACCGACGCGGCCGTTAATGGTCTAGCGGAGCCTGTTGACGAACCGCAGCGCCAATCAAAAAGCCAAGACTGGCCGTGGGTCCTGTGTGGAAGGCCAAGCTTTGCCTTGCACACAATCAACGTCTGTATTTGCCTTGTGGGTCCGGTTACGTTCTCACCTGCCTGCAGCCAAAGGCGCTGTTCCCTGCCCTGAGAACCTGGACGTGTCTCAGAGCTTTTTCTGCTCGAGCCATTACTTAATTCACAGCCCGTTAACACTCGTCCTGCCAGCGGGACGCGTATGAAACCCTTTCAGAGGGGCCCCTAGGGGGGACGAGTCCGTGGCTTCCCGCGGCGCTTTCGTTCGTGTCGCCGAATTTTCACATTACGGGGAAAATAATCGAAACCAATTCCCGCTTTTTCAAACCGTTCTGTGCAGGAAATCGGAATCTGAGTGCCACCTCAACAGCGCTATCCGGAAGGTATCCCACGTTGGTGCAGCGCGTTGGGGGCCCCTTTGCCTGTTTCCAGTTTACAAGGGCAGCTGGTGTGGCCCTGCGGCAGGTGCTCTGGCCCTGATACCCCCCGTGCCGCCCGGACCCGCCCCCCCTGCACTCTGGGTCTATTTCCAGGCCCCTGTTACAGAGCCCAGTGTGATCGATTTGGCACTAATACATCGGGCCGCATGCCAAATACCACCAGCTAATAGACAGGGTTAGTGAGAGAGAGAGAGAGAGAGAGAGAGAGAGAGAGAGAGAGAGAGAGAGAGAGAGAAAAATGTCACTGCCTAATAGATAGGGTCATAAAAGAGAGTGACAGGAAGGGAGAGGGAGAGGGCCAGCGAGAGAAAGAGAGAGAGACAAATGTCACTGCATAATAGACAGGATCGTACCGGGAGAGAGAGATAGAAAGGGGGAGAGAGTGCGAGATCCCCCTTTCCCATGGAGGGTCCCCTACGCCAAAGACAAACATTTTCCTGTCTTCCTAAAATGTCAGTGGACAAATAGAGCAACATCAGATCCCAGGGGACTGACGTCAGTGGTCGGGAAGGGGGGTTGGGATTGGACTGCAAGCAGCTCCAATCAGCCCCAGCAACCTTCTCTCTCTGGGGCCGGTGTGGACTCAGGACTCAGCGCCTGCACCAGCGTGCAGAGGTGGAGGTGGAATGCTTATAGCGGGTCAATCAGCACTCCACTGCCAGACTGTCACAGTGGCCGGCACTCTCTCTCTCTGTCTCTCTTCTGTCTCTCTCTCTCTCTCTCTCTCTCTCTCTGCAGAAGCCGGCCATTCATCTCGGCCGCCGCACAGCCTTTCTTAGCTGGTGCCATTCAAAGAGGAGCTCCCGTCTTAATGGGTGAACTACGGAGTGGCGGCTGGCCAGGGGCCCTCTCCATGCCCACAGACACAAGTACACACATGGGGCTAGAGGGATGTACGTCTCACACACGCAACATCGCACACCCACACATTCACACACACACACACACACACACACACACACACACACACACACACACACACACACACACATACATGTGATGGATAGATAAACCACTTTGGCTCCACTCCAGTGTGTGTCTGTTTGTGTGTGTGTGTGTGTGTGTGTGTGTGTGTGTGTGTGTGTGTGTGTGTGTGTGTGTAGAGGTGCTATGAAGAAAACACACAAGCTACACCATGTAAGTCTACTCTAAGGGGAGTTAGAGAGCCTGAGGAGTGTGCGTGTGTGTTGAAGGGGTGGTGGTGTTAGGACCTAGAAAGAGAGTTAAGAGATGAGATAGCGTCAGGACGCATGGTAACAGTTAGCCATTGAACTGCAGGGCAGTACACCACACGCTCCCTACTCACATCCCCCCCACCCCTTCCCCCCCAACACACACCCATGCACTCATCCATGCACATGCAAATCCGAATCTACATACTTTCCGCATTCTGAAAGACACACACACCCCGACACACACCCATGGACACATGCAAATTCACTCCCACACAGACACGGACACACACACACGGAAACACACATTTGAAGCAGGACAGGCCTGCGACTCATCTCACCTGCTGGAGACACAAAACCGTTTAACTGTTTAATTTTTTTCCCCCCCCTCCTCCTCCTCCTTCCTTTTTTGAAACTGAAAAAATCCTGATTTTTCAAACCCCTGACAGCCGAGCCTCTGGCAGGATTCGGTCCATCTGAACACATGTGGTAAGCCTTATGGAATGTCTCAAATGATTCCCAGATGTGGGCGGCAGACGGATTTAACCCCTTCCCTGCCGGCCGTCACGGTGGGGGGGAGGGGGGGGGGGGAGACGACGACACACACAGGAAGCCGTGCGGACGGAGGCGCTGTAGAGAGGGATATCAATAAAAATGAAAAATATGAATAGATAAAAAAATATATAAATATCCCTCCTTGTCAGGTTTTTTGTTACTTTCTTGGGCTGGGGGGGGAGATGGGGAAGTAAGCGGGAGGGGTGGGTGAGCGGGGGGGTTGCGGCAGCTGGACCAATGCAGTCGGCCGTATCGCATCGCCGTTGGAAACAGGAGTGGGCCCATGGCGCGCGTTGCACAAGCATTCGGCGGGAGGGAACTCAGCGTTTGTTTTTATTTTCCAGATGAGTCAGCAATCGCCTCGACCTGGCAGAGAGAGGAGCAAAACACCTTTGTGTGGGGAGCACGAGTGTGTTCCTTTCTTTAAAGTACGTACGGCCCTCTGAATGGGGCCTTTTAACTGCCTTGTTCCCTCTCTCTCCCTGCAGGAGAGCCTCGAC